>NC_054541.1:1270098-1287598 GCF_017654505.1 Polyodon spathula | reverse complement strand
CAAACTGAGAGGCTGTGGCTGCTGTGACTGGATACAAACTGAGAGGCTGTGGCTGCTGTGACTGGATACAAACTGAGAGGCTATGGCTGCTGTGACTGGATACAAACTGAGAGGCTATGGCTGCTGTGACTGGATACAAACTGAGAGGCTGTGGCTGCTGTGACTGGATACAAACTGAGAGGCTGACTGGATACAAACTGAGAGGCTGTGGCTGCTGTGACTGGATACAAACTGAGAGGCTGTGGCTGCTGTGATTGGATACAAACTGAGAGGCTGTGGCTGCTGTGATTGGATACAAACTGAGAGGCTGTGGCTGCTGTGACTGGATACAAACTGAGAGGCTGTGGCTGCTGTGACTGGATACAAACTGAGAGGCTGTGGCTGCTGTGATTGGATACAAACTGAGAGGCTGCTGCTGTGATTGGATACAAACTGAGAGGCTGTGGCTGCTGTGACTGGATACAAACTGAGAGGCTGCTGCTGTGACTGGATACAAACTGAGAGGCTGTGGCTGCTGTGACTGGATACATACCGAGAGGCTGTGGCTGCTGTGATTGAATACATACCGAGAGGCTGTGGCTGCTGTGATTGAATACATACTGAGAGGCTGTGGCTGCTGTGATTGGATACATACTGAGAGACTATGGCTGCTGTGATTGAATACATACCGAGAGGCTGTGGCTGCTGTGATTGGGCGCACAGTTTTTAAGCAGGGAGGGGGAAGGCGAGAGATGGCATTTAACACTTTCACATCAGAGAGTAATATATTGGATTGTTATGGTGATACTGTATTATTTATTCTCTTTATATTAGTTTTGTATACTTAAGACAATAAACATGAATACAATAAAAAAAAAAAAAACTAATTCTGTTTCCACAGTGTAATATGGAAACTGAACTATGTCAGGGAAAATTGTTCCATCTGTGATCATCACTTCTGCTGAACTAGCCTCCTGTAAACTGTTGCCCTTGTCAACAGTAAACAGTACACGCGTTGCCCCAGTTGTCCTTACTTGTATGAGTTTGTTTACTATTCCACATTCAACACAACTGTATCCTGCTGAACACCACACAGTTTAAACAGCAGCACCGCTACTAGTCTTTTTTTTTTTCAAAACTGACAATCAGCAATTAGGAGCTGGTAGAGACAGAAACACATTAACTACTTTAACATATATTGGTAAACTGTAAACTCGGTGACCATGTGTGACGGAAATACAATGAGTTCTGATTGTAAATCTCCCTCCCGACCTGTGAGGGCGCTAAGTAGCGAAAGGGGATATCTTTGGACAGGCTGGCCTGACAGTTCGTTTCCAGGGTCGGGAAGTCGGTCAGTCTGGAAGGAAGCGAGACTCTGTTGCAGGAACGTATTGACCTGGAAGGTAAACGAGGTAGCAGCTGCAAGCAATAAAAGCAGCTGCAATCGTTTACCAAGGGGTCATGCGGGATAGCATAAAAGGGGCCAGAGAATCTTTTAATCTTTTCCTTCGCTTGGTTTGAGATACAAGGAACTGGAAGGATCGGGATATTGTCCCTGAATAAAATAAAGAGAAAGAGTTTGTGAGTGTTTTCTTTGTTTTTGTGTGTTTAGTAACTGTCTGTGTTTTTGTGATCACTAGACAGTTAAGCACGTATCTGGAGCTGTCACCTGGGGCCAGCACCAAACCGGATCATCACTGCACTTTAACTCACTGTTTTTAATTATTATCACCCACTGCGAGCACTACAGCACGCACCCGGACTGGTGACCCTGTTTCGGATAGAACCATATTATTATTTTGGTTGTGCAGAACCTTTTTTGTAAATACCCTCCATGTATTTACACAGAGGTGTGTATTGCAGGAGATTTATTGTTTTGGTTACCAGACCGGGATTACAAAATAAAGTATTCTAAACTGGATTACAATTGCCTGCCTGTAGTTATTTCTACACTGCATCACCCCTTCACCTTTACATCAGCAGCAGCCATTGTGCCACACTCTTCTATGCATGGAAACGGAAAAGTGTCCTTGTGTGTTACAACATTTACTCTCCGGTAATCCTCACAAAACCACCACAAGCTATCTTTGTTTTTCACAAGCACAACTGGCACTGCCCAAGGGTTACAGCTCTCCTTAATTACCCCAGAACCCAACATACCCTGCAACAAAGACTTAACCTCTTTCTGCAACATTGGGGGTATAGCTCTATATCTTTCTCTTATAGGAGCAGCATCACCAGTGTGAATTTGGTGCTGTATAACATCGGTTCGCCCATAGTCCTCCTCATGGGAAGCAAACACATGCTGCCACTTGAAGAAAAGTGCATCTAACCTCTGTTGTCTTACAGTCAGGTCTTCTCGGGTACCGAGATCCCTGGAATTCAATGGCGGTGTCTTCTCTGGGGCCAGCTGACACAGGCTCACTTCCACTACTCCAGGTTCTCGAGTCACCAGCTGGACTCCCCCTCTCTCTTCAATATCAGCACCTTCAACAAGAAACACATTAGCAAGTCTTTGGTGTTTCTGTACCTGAATCAGGTAGCTCTTAGTATTCCGAACCCATACAGGAATCTGCCCTTTTTCTGCCATAGCTGCTGTCCAGGTAATCTCAAAATCAGCTTCTTCACTCACTGGCTCAACCATACAGCAGTATGGCTTCCCAACAATGCCTGAGGGAACACTTCCCCATATGATCAGTTCCGTAAAAGCAGGGACTTCGATGGATTGGTAACATGCTGGCCGTACCACCCCAACCTTACCATCTTCCCCCGCAAATTTTTGTATCCATTGACAGGTAGCCAGTGTCTGCACCCATGCTTTATATGACTTGCTATCCACCTGGGAAAAGAACTTGGTACGGTCACAAAGACGGCCGAGTAGTGACGTCAGAACCAGAAAATGAATAAACAGGGACAGGACAGATGAGGTGAAATGATGAAGATGCTTGGTTGCGCCGGTTTATTGAAAATTAAAGGTTTAAACAGACAGAAGACAGGACACGGCACTTTACACCAAAATAAATAGACAAACAAAAATGGACTAATAATTAACAAACGGTGAGCAGATCGACATACTAACAAATACGGTGAGTTTAAATAAACAAGTATCGTGCTGGTCCCACCAGCATGAAATCGCAATTGATATTAAACTCCTACTTGGTTTCTCCTCTTCTCTCTCCCGTTCCCTACTCACTGAACACCCAACAACCCGAGTGAGTAAAACGTGCATCTATATATACTGTTGTGCTGGGATTCAATTACCAATTAATTATTCACTTGAATCCCAGCACGTGAATTAATTATGTGCAACCTCTTAACTAGTTTAAATGAACATTAAGTGATGTACAATCCCATGCCTAAATACAATTATAGATTTTTAAACACACATGAAACACAAACCCGTTTAACACGTATCCCGTGTACCAATGCCTATACACCAACATTTAACACACCACACGCAACATATACAGAAAATACACACAGGGGTGGGGACTTTGTCCCCCCCCCCCCCCCATCTCCCCCCTTAAAAGCTCAAAAGTCCCACACAAAGTCCTGGGCCAGGATTGGAGGCTTCAAGGGGCCCACAGGTCGTAAGGCTGTCAGCAGCAATGCTGACAGCAGGGTAGCATACTCCTCCTACTCTTCTGCTGCTGTTGGCATTGCTGGCAGCTTCCCAGCTGACAGCGGAAATGCAGTCAGCAGAGACATTAATAGTCCCCAGTCTGGCTCCTCCAGCCGGGTTAGTTCTGGCAGTGGAAAGGCTGCTTGGGGGGTGGTCTCCTAACCTCCCCCCTTCAACGTAGCCAGCAGCTCCTCTTGGTGGGGCTCCGACCACAGTACTTCCAGCAGCAAAAGTGCTGCAGTGGGAGCAGGTCTCCTGACCTCCTCCACAATCTCCGGCAGCGAAACTGCTCCAGACCTCCTCCCCCTTCTTCGTGGCTGGCAGCTCCCCTTGGAGGGGTTCCTGCTGCGATGCGGAGCAACAGGCAGCCCCAGACAATGCGGAGCGGCTGGCAGACCCAGGAGATGCCGAGCAGCTGGCAACCCCTGGCAATGAGGAACGGCTGGCAATCCCAGGCGATGCGGACTGGCTAGCAACCCCAGGCGATGAGGAGCGGCAGGCAAACCCAGGCGATGCCAGGCAGGCATCCTTGGGCGAAGCGAGGCAGGCAACCTTGGGCGAAGCGAGGCAGGCATCCTTGAGCAAAGTGAGACAGGCATCCTTGGGTGAAGCGAAGCAGGCAGTCAGGACAAGCTGGTGCGGGTGTTGGCCACTGTGGCCCTCTTCGTAGCCGCTGACGCCGGGCTGTTTTCCGCTGTGCTCCCCTCAGCAGACTATGCAGTGACTGCTGAGGAATGCCAGCATCAAGTCCTGGTACTCCTTCTTGTACAGGGAGAGGCAGCTCCTGCTCCTCTTCTCGTGAGGGTGGGGGAAGTGATACCAGCAGGCATTCATCCTCTGCTGGTGGACAGGGACCCAGCAGGCATTCACCCTCTGCTGGTGGATGTGGCAGAGGCAGAGGCAGCTCCTGCTGCTCTGCTCCTGGCGGTGGAAGTGGCGGAGGCGTGTAGTCTCCTGGCGGCGGAGGTGGGAGGAGTGTGTGGTGCTGCTCTCCCTCTCTTGCAGGGGACTGGTGCGGCTCTCCCTCTGCCTCAGAAAGGGAAAACAGCAGGCATTCTTCCTCTGCTGGTTGTGATGGGGAAACCAGCAGGCATTCTTCCTCTGCTGGTGGTGATGGTGGAGGCAGAGGCAGCTCCAGCTCCTCTCCTCGTGATGGTGGGGGAAGTAATACCAGCAGACATTCACCCTCTGCTGGTGGAAGTGGGGAAGGCAGGCATTGTTGCTCTGCTGGTGAAGGTGGGAACAGCCGCCTCTCAGGCCTTGGATTCCCACGGTCCCCCCGTCTGGGCGCCGGACACTTTCGGTCCCCCCGTCTGGGCGCTGGACGCTCGCGGTCCCCCATTCTGGGCTCTGGATGCTTGCGGTCCCCCTGTCTGGGCGCTGGACGCTCGCGGTCCCCCCGTCTGGGCGCTGGACACTTGCGGTCCCCCCGTCTGGGCGCTAGTTTCTCCTCTTCATACTGCATAAGGCATATGGATAACGTGTGCCCATAAGCCCCACAGCCAGGGTATAACTCTGCCACAAGGTTCTTTAAAAAAACCCTCCCAGCCATCATCCCCGACCTCCTCCTGCTGTTGCTGTGGAGACTGAGGCGACCCCTGCTCCTCCCTCTCCTGATGGACTGGGCAGCGGACCACGTAGTTCTCACCTCCGCAGATGGGGCATGGTTGGGGTAGCTGTCTGAGGGGTCCCAGGGGCAGTTGGTCCTAGAATGCCCAGGCTCAGCACAGCAGTAACACCCGGGCTGCTGTTCCTCTGGCTGGTGTTGCCTTCTGCCATTCTTTCCCATCTTTGTCCTTTTTTTTCCCACACAAAAACACCTCTCCTGGTCTGATGCTTGGAGGCATTGTTATCCCACACAGGACACCACGTGTCACAAAGACGGCCGAGTAGTGACGTCAGAACCAGGAAATGAATACACAGAGACAAGACAGATGAGGTGAAATGATGAAGACGCTTGCTTGCGCCGGTTTATTGAAAATAAAAGGTTTAAACAAACAGAAGACAGGACACGGCACTTTATGCCAAAATAAACAGACAAACAAAAACGGACTAACACTTAACAATTGGTGAGCAGATCTATACTATTTTGTAAAATAGTAACCCCACCAAGACTAAAATTCATTAAAACATACCCCACACAAGGAACCTGCAAGCCATTAGCTGCGAGTAACAACAGCCAAGCAAAGTCTGTGTTAATCTCTTTCCCATTCGTTCCAAATTGTCTTCTATATTCACTTTCTGCCATCATAGTGACCTGTGAGCCTGTGTCCAAAATAAACTCACATTTGACCCCATTTACTAAAACTTCCACAACAGGGCCAGGGCCCTTCAGCACAGTTCCTGTATGCATGTTTGGGATAATGGAAACAGGGTATCATTTTGCATGAACCCTGCTTTCCTCCGTAAGGTGATTACAGCTTTCCACTTAAACCAGTCAGTGGAACTAGTGGCTTTCCATCAATCTCCCTTTGCGGACACTAGTTGTCTGTAGCGAGACGTCCCTCATACGCTCATACTCCCTCGCCACGGCTTTGGTATACTTTTCCAAAAGTATTGGTTGGTGGTTGTCTTCGAATTAAAAAGGGATGATAGTTTATGGATGTAACCCTGGTTCCCTGAAAGAGAAGATGGTTGGATGAAAGAGGATTTGAGCTCCAAAGTTGCCTTTCCGGTGGCGGCAATAGCAGCTGCAGCTGCATTCGGCCCGCGCAGTGAGGGGGCCCTGGAGGGGTCTGAAAGTTTTTATTTATTTATTTATTTATTTACTTATTTATTTATTAACAATGATAATATCATTTGCATTTATATTTGCAGATGTTACACATTTGTATCACTGTAGCTGCTGGTGTGTGGTGCCAGTAATTCAGATTGTATCCTCCCTCATTTCAACAGGTATCGCTATTGTCTTAATTATCCTAACTTTTTTCCCCCGGAGGTGGTACGAGGCACATCTTCATGGAAGGTTTTGGGGTACTATTCAGCACAAACATTTGCAGTTATATTGTGTGTGTACAATACATCCTGAAGTTTTGACGGAAGCTGCTGAGTGCTGCTGAGTGCACCAAAATAAACTACAGCAAATCAACATACCTATACGTCTGATTTAAAAATTATAAAAAAAAAAAAAACGTTTCCTATGTGAGACAATTTCTGCAGATGTCTGCAGAATTGTGAATTCTGTAATCGCAGAATTGGGGAACCCTGGTAGGGTTAGTGATTAAACCTGTTTGTTTATGATTAGTGTTGGATGTAAAGATGAACGCAAAATAAAATAAAATAAAGGTGAGTAGAAAAGGTTCTTGTTACGTACTGTTTCACACATGCTAACATTCTGACAATTAAATACAATATTGAACACTTGATTTGGTGTGTTTGATGTTTATAAATAAGGGTTAAATTAACATTTGGGGAGGGGGGCCACAATAAGGTCCTGCACCGGGGCCCATCTTCCTCTTCCTCCACCACTGGGCCTATCAGCAGCTTTGATATAAAATGCTCAGTGAGTACCTGACTTGTGGCAGGCATATCTCAAAAGTGTTGACCCCTGTCGAGAGCAAGAGGTGGAGGGTGAGCCAAGCCAGGACACCCGGTGCATGCTATTGGAGAGGTAGCAGGAGAACCAGACAACAGCAGTGCTGAAGAGTCCCAGGTCAGCAAGGGAGAACAGGAAAATAAAGTGGTCAACTTCATCAAAGGCAGCAGAGAGGTTCAGGAGGACACAGGAGAGAGAGCCGACACAGGCAGAGAGTAAAGAGTTCATGACAGAGAGAAGAGCAGTTTCAGTGGAGTGTGCTGGGCAAAAACAAGATTGGAGGGGGTCGAGCAGAGAATGTTTGGACAGGAAGCAGAGAGCTGGCAGTGTATCGCTCGCTCTAGGGTTTTAGAGAGGACTGGGAGGAGGGAGACAGGACAGTAATTCTGGAGGGTTGAGGGATCCAAGGAGTGTTTTTTGGGATGGGGGTGATGCAAGCCTGTCTGAGGGGAAAAGTGGCTGCATAATGATTAACTTCACAACATTTCCAGGAACTCGTATCCTATTTATGTTGCATCCCATAAGGACAGTAGATGTAATGCTCAATCAATCCTTATGCAACACAGAACTGATTATGAGGTAACCACTGGATAATATTCTCCCATGCATATGAGATAGCACCTAAACTCAGCTAGTCAATACCTAACGCTCAGCCTCCCCAAACAGTTGGGCATTAGTTGAGAATGGTTAGATTTGTTGTTCATTAGTTGAGAATAACTCATTTTTTCCCTAAAGAGCTGCCCTATATTTTGAATTAGTTGCTTCAGATGCTTAAAGTACCAATTAAAACAAATGTGTTGTAAATTATATTATAGATTGCTCTGGCTCTTTCAACCAATCACACTACACAATTCACATTCTGTATTCAACAATGAACCAGTACCTCAGCCACTAACAGTGTTCTCTTCATCAACCTCTTCCCTCTCTTCAATGAAATTCACAACTGACTAAATAAAGGCTAATAATGATTAGAAAATAAATCTAGATCTTTTTTAACCTGTACAGCTATGTTAATAGTAAAGCAGTATATAATAGATTTATAGGAATGCGAGTGAAACATACTGAAGTGTGTGTGTGTTCTGTGTTCAGTGTTCACTTCTACTCATGCACATACATGCACCATCCTATAACCCTATAATCTACAACAGCTGGTTCCACAAACCATTTATAAAAGTAAATAGCTATAACAACACATTAGTTTGCTATATATTCACTGCTTTTCATTCAGTTCAGTGTATTGTTCCAGTTTGTTGCAGGTGTTATTCTTCTGCCAGTTGCAGCTGTTTAAAAAATAAAACAAGCTGGAAATGAAGATGATACTTTTAAACTGTATGTTTTTAAAGTAACTACAGCACACTTTAATCCTGCATATTATTATAATTTAAGAATATTTTAATCATAGATTAAGTAAAGTACCATTATCACAGAGCCGTGGTCATGCCTCTATTGGCAAGTCAAATAGAGGACACTTGAGATTTGAATAACTCGGGTTTAAAAGCAGTATAAGTGAAACTCAGTAAACACAGAGTCATCCAGATTGTCTCTGAAATTGTTAAAAGGGCTTAACTCTCCGTTTTGCCACCCATAGCTCAAACTGCGAGGTGTAGAAACATGCAGGAATCAAGCCTATTTGCAATCGAAAATTATTTTTTTAAAGAGATATTAAGGTTTTAAAAATGTAATCTGTGTTTCTTCAAATCATCAGCCCCCAGATTAGAACACTTATGAACATTCCAAAACCCAACAGAGCTTGTCAATCACCATCCCATGCCCGTGGCTGTACACTTTCTGTGATACAGCATTACTATGAAGATTAAAACTGTTTAAATAAAGTGGTATATTTCGAAAGTAACAGTTAAATGTTATCACTGAAAAACAGGCAACACATTACAAATACTTCATCAATAAGTTACTGTGCCAGAAAGACAATGAGTTCTGGTGGTAAATCTCCCTCCCGACCTGTGAGGGCACTAAGTAGCGAAAGGGGATGTCTTCGGACAGGGTGGCCTGACAGTTCGCTTCCGGGGTCGGGAAGTCGGTCAGTCTGGAAGGAAGTGAGACTCTGCTGCAGGAACGTATTGACCTGGAAGGTAAACGAGGTAGCAGCTGCAAGCAATAAATGCAGCTGAATCGAAACAGCGATTGCTGTTCACAGTCCCAAAAATACCACCTGTCTTAGGAGTAAATAACGAGGGTTTTTTACAGTCAGTTAACACTGCCTCTGAGCTCAGACAGCTCACATTCAAGTATTTTGCAAAGACATACGCCCAGGTTGCAATCGTCACTGTGATGGCAAATATTATAAATGATCTTGAGATTTCTCTTTCACCACTCATGGTATACCCTCTTTAATTTGTTTTCAGATGTTCTGTAATACATACTAACTTTTTAAATTGTGGTTGAGACAGAAAGACAATGAATCTTGGTGGTAAATCTCCCTCCCGACTTGTGAGGGCACTAAGTAACGGGAACAGAATACTCTGACTACTTGACCTGACACTTCGTTCCGAGAGGTAAAAGGAAGTCGGTCATGTAGAAAAGAGAAAGAGCTTCGGTACACTAACTCTTTGACCTGGAGGGCAATGTTGTGGCAGCTGCAGATCATAAAAAGCAGCTGCAATCGTTTATCAAGGGGTCATGAGTGACAGTATAAATATGAGTCGAATCGATATTATCTGTTCCTTCGCTTTGGTTGGTATTAAGTAACCTGGAAGGACCTGTATTGTTATTAGATGATCAACAGTGTTTGTTTTCTTCTGTCTATTTGTTATGTGTTATCACTAGACAGCTGACTCATTCTGGAGCTGTCGATAGAGACCAGCACAAATCTGGAACAGCACTGCATTTGTATCACAAATAAATGAATTTGCACCACTAGCACTATTTTACACACTAACTGTAATGTGTTTTGTGTGGGTGTATAATAAAAACAGGATTATTATTTGCTGGGTAACACAGGAATTATAAATTAAGCAATACACATTGATGTGTTACTCACCTCACCTCAGGCACTGGACTTAAAAATAAATAAAACAAACTTTTTCACTTGGATTACAATTGTCTGTCTGTTCTTTAATCACCTGCACACTATCAACCAACCTGCCATAATGGTATACCCTCTTTAAAATGTTTTCAGATGTTCTGTATTAAATAATAACTTTGTACATTGTGGAATCTCTGCTCTATTGAAGTACCGCCCTCAGTCTGCAGCTTTACTGTGTTGGATTCATGCAGAGGTGGAAGGGGCTTTAACTGCTCCACTTTCAGCTTCCAACACAACCGAAACCTTTCCCCTGATAAATATTACTGTGGCAGATCAGAAGAGCCCTGCATGTAATCATAAATCTAGTATTATTTAAATGTTTTTGTTATGATTTCAAATGTATTAGTCTCGGTTTATTTAAAAAAGCTGCAATGTTTTGTTATTGTTTGGCAGCGTGGACGGGGTTAAAGCCCCATCACTCTAAACTGGTCATCTCCAGATTGATTAATGTATGACCACGTGTATAAAACCCTGCAGCGTTTACTGAACGGGGCGGGTGTTCAAGAAGGAGGACGTGAGTGAGAGAGAGAGAAACAGAAAGTGGAAAGAATACAATTGCTACTCGTGCTGGAAGGACCAGCATGGTATTTGTGTTTTGTGAATATTTTAATAGTTACTTACAGGGTTTTCATTTATTTTTAAGGTATGTGGCACTTACAAGGTAGTAGGGGGTACCCATCTCATCATGGCGTGTAGGGCTTAAAATGGTGTATTCTGGAGCAGTTGCGGATGGTTTAAGCATGTGCTAGACTAGTGGTGGTCTGCTTGTAGTGTCTGACAAAGAACTCCATCAGATCAATGAAGGAGTTTTATTTCAGCCTGCTCACAGCAAGGCAAGAGCAACAAGAAGAAAATTGATCTTATTGTACAGTAGCAGCTGCCGAGGAAACTCAAGATAATCCAAGGACAAGGGGAGACTTTATAGGTTGTGTAATATTAAGCAAAGAATAAAAAATCATTTATTTCAGGACGTTGCTCTGTAACCCTTCAGCTGCGTAAGAAGAAAAGGAACCTTCCTGAAATAAATATTTTTAATC
Organism: Polyodon spathula; assembly: GCF_017654505.1. Taxonomy (NCBI): domain Eukaryota; kingdom Metazoa; phylum Chordata; class Actinopteri; order Acipenseriformes; family Polyodontidae; genus Polyodon; species Polyodon spathula. Next base: position 1,276,382 of record NC_054541.1, on the reverse strand, counting down.
ATTTAAACCTTTTATGTACGTACAAAATTATTATTTTTTAGATGTACAAAAGAGGGTTAATTAATGTTTAAATATTAATCAATATTGCAAATATAGATTAAATTTCCAATTGCTGAATTGAATCGACAGTTTCCGAACTCAACACAGCATGACTGATAAAGTCACTACAGCCTGGTTAGATTAACTCAGCACAGCATGATTGATAAAGTCAATACAGCCTGGATAGATTAACTCCAGCACAGCATGATTGATAAAGTCAATACAGCCTGGATAGATTAACTCCAGCACAGCATGATTGATAAAGTCAATACAGCCTGGATAGATTAACTCAGCACAGCATGATTGATAAAGTCAATACAGCCTGGATAGATTAACTCAGCACAGCATGATTGATAAAGTCAGTACAGCCAGGATAGATTGACTCAGCACAGCATGATTGATAAAGTCACTACAGCCTGGTTAGATTAACTCAGCACAGCATGATTGATAAAGTCACTACAGCCTGGTTAGATTAACTCAGCACAGCATGATTGATAAAGTCAATACAGCCTGGATAGATTAACTCCAGCACAGCATGATTGATAAAGTCAATACAGCCGGGATAGATTGACTCAACACAGCATGATTGATAAAGTCAATACAGCCTGGATAGATTAACTCAGCACAGCATGATTGATAAAGTCACTACAGCCTGGATAGATTAACTCAGCACAGCATGATTGATAAAGTCAGTACAGCCAGGATAGATTGACTCAGCACAGCATGATTGATAAAGTCACTACAGCCTGGTTAGATTAACTCAGCACAGCATGATTGATAAAGTTAATACAGCCTGGTTAGATTAACTCAGAACAGCATGATTGATAAAGTCAATACAGTCTGGATGGATTAACTCTTCCATAACCCATATCATTCTACAGAGTCAGTGTCCTTTGATCATCTTTGCTAAAGTTTTCTTTTGTATTTCAAACCAGAAATGCCTTGCTTTGTCATATCAGCACAACTTGTAAATGTTCATGATATGTTTAGCTGCTTGTGGCAGTGTGGCATGGCGAGAGCCTTGCTGAACCACGGGGGTGTGTGTGGAATAGTGATGACAGGGCAGGAGTTACAACCCACCCTGCAAAAACACGGGAATGTGGCTGGAGCTGTGAAGTGAATAAGTGATTAAATGATTAATTAAGGCTCCAGTCACAGGTGTGTAAACAGGGTGATGGCGGGTGTTCGGTGTTGGATTTGATGCTGGAGAGACGTGCAGGGTTTCCTGTGGAGTGCTGTCCCGTCTTTTTTGTGTATTGACATCTGTGTCTGTTTTGGCCCTTGTGCTGTGTTTTGTTCCAGTCTCTTGTGTAGTATTATTATTATAATTATTATTAATTAAAAGTGTTCATTAGCGCTTCACTGTACCTTCTGTGTCTGAGTCTCCCTTCCTGTCTAAACACCATTGCCAGTGACACTGTCCTGTCACACTTCTGTAATAACTTCAAAGGTTACACTTTTCACTTCTGTAATACTTCAAAGGTTAGTGTGGGTACATTGTGAGATTTAGCTGCATATTTAGCATGCTTGATGATGCTCTCTGACTATAGTGGAATTTCAGGGACTATAATTGAAATGTATCTTTTCAGCAGCCCGTGCTGCAGATTGAAGGCTTCATGTTATGTTATTGGATGCATTGATGTGCTCCACTCATCGTGTGGATGCTTTCTCTGGCTTTCGTGTTTCAACAGGAAACCGCTCACAGTAGCCCCATTAACCACAAGTAGCAGCATCCTGCTTGAACTGTGTTTCACAAGCAACAGGTCACAGAATTTGTGCAGTCTCACAGCAGTATTTTCCTACCTCAGGTTTCTGTGGTTAGTGTTCTCTGTAAATTGCACATACAGATCTGGTTCACACTCAAACAGTTCAAAAACAGGTCAAATTAAAAGGGCTTGAAGTTTTCTGATTTTATTTTTGATCTAGACTAATTTTGATCAGATTCTGTTTCACATAGAGATCTGGTCAGTGGCATAGCTCGGGGACTGGTGGTTTTAGGGATTTGACCCCCCTGAAATGAATTATTCAACTACGTGGTACAATAAAGCAAAATCTGCCATGTGCAAAAATTATCAAGTAATAAATTCACTGTGCATACTGTTTGCTGGCAAACCAAAAATAACTATTAATCAGAGTCCTAGATATTTAACAAGATACTAAGTTGCACTTGCATTAATGCCTGGGTACACAGAATAGATAATGGAGTGGAGTTGTAAGATTTCAAGGGTGAAATCAGGTGGCTGGCAGTGGAATTTAGGAGTTCCTCTTCCCACTCACCTTGTTTACCTCCCACTTAGTAACATGCCATAAAAAACATGTTCATCAGTAGAAACATAACGCTAGCTGATGACAAAGTGGAATTGTCACAGAATTGACTATTTCTAAACTCAGCACAGCATGACTGATAAACCTGGCTACCATCGCATCATGGCCCAAGGAATTCTGGGCAAGCCAGCTGGGACCCCGTCTGATCAGGGGGCTCAGGCAGCCTATCAGGTAATGACAGACACTGAAGCCGCACAGTACAACCTGCGCCGCCTGAATATCACAGGGGAAACATGCCCCAAGGTTGTCTCACAGAAGTTGTGTGATCACATGGTGCACTGACTCAAGCCTACCCAGAAAACGAGCTTGGAAATGGGCGAGGTGATCGTAGTTGAGCAGTTCAGCCATGTGGTCGGCGCCGAAACCCAGGTGTGAATACAGTGCCACAACCCCGACACCCTGAAAGAGGCTGTGAAACTAGCCGAGGACTTTAAGGACTCCCTGGTTTCCGGCCAGGCCAGCCTACTCACCGCTCAAGCACAATGGAGCTGCCAAGTACCACCTTCTCTCTCCGCTCCACCATCACCAGGACCAGGTCCGAGACCTCCTAGACCGCCAACCACAATGGGCAACCATGCTTTCCCTCCATTGTGTGTCAAGTGGCTATCTCCTGGATCCATGGAGATACAGCGGCATACCCTACCTTAAAAGTATAATAATTGTTAGGACTGATAAAGCATCAACAAGTAGTAGGGATACGGAATTTTGTATCTGTTATTTGTAGTGTCGGTGTCAGTCTATGACATATGTACTCAAATGTTTCTTGTGAGGCAGACACACACACACACAGACACACTGACACACACTGTGGAAGGGTGGTGGGTGATTCACTGACACACGAGACAGAACAGTTGTACTTGGAACACCACCCAGGTGTCCAGTTTTATTTTCAGGATTTTTTTGTTTCTTTTCACCGGCAGGGGGCACTGTTGCCCGTGGGCTGCCTATCAACGATGATAGACAGCACCACGGAAATACCACAGCTGGTAAGAATTAACTGCGAGCGCACTCACAGGTGCTCAAAGAAATAATAATGAAAACAGAAGGCAAAAAGAACAAGGAAAAATAACACAGTAATAAAACTACAAATAAAAGGTGCTGCACTCGGCAGCGTTATCCTGGTCGCCGCTACCCACACGACCCAGATCACCGACCTACTCTAGCGGCTCCCTGCCTGCTCTAAACAATACTTCGGGGGGTCTGCCCAAGGGTTCCCCGCTGTCACTCTCTGGCTTGTTCGTTGCTGTATCTCCCAGCTGGTTTCTCGGTCCTTGACCAGCGCTTCCGTACACACAGCGTATCTAAGAGGGCAGACCTGAGGAAACAGCAGAGCGTTAACTTATACGGCTAACAATCTCCCAAGACTCGCCTCTCAGCCATTCAGAGAGGGGGAAAGTCCACACACCCACTTTCCCACCTCCCCGTGTCACTGCCATGACTCACAGGCGGTTGTTGAACGACTGCCACCCTCTTCCTGCAGCCCTGTGAACACGTCAGCAGAGATCTCCCCCTGCTACACACACACACCTACACACAGACAGACATATACACACACATACATATACACACACTACAACACACAGTCTCAGTGTCAGTCACTTCAAGTCATACAAAGAGCATTTCAAGTGGAGCGATGCGATAAAAAAAGGGCGCCAAGTTAGAAGCAAGAATTGTGTGAATCTTGGGTCCCAGCACCTTTCCAACTGTGCCTGTTTGCTTGATGCTTGACAAGATTGGCCTACTTGCTTCTTCTAACTTGGGCTTTTGTGTTTGATATCACCACTTTAATGGCTGTTACGTTTTTCTAACTTGTTTTTTTACATTGACAGTGTTTTTGTTATAGACATCACTTGTTTTTTTTTTTTTACTTGATCAAATAATGAATAAGGTGAGGGAAAGATATTTGAGAATGTGTACGGTAAATAAACAGACAGACAGGACAAGAGAGTAATAAGTAGAGTAATAAGAGAAAAGAGAAAAGATTTGAAAGTAAAATAATGGTAGAATGGACTTTTGGACAATATTGAATGTGTAAACCTTGTATTGTTTTAGTTGCAAATGTACATCCATGAGTGGTGAAAACAATATGTCTGTTTTGATAGGTATTGATATATTGATATTTACGTAGGTACAAAACTATAATGTTATGAATGGTTAAAAAGGTACAGATGCATATCAGTGCTAAATGGTAGTATACTGACACATTTTAATACTGAATAAAACATTATTCTCCTTGTTATAGAGCTGTTAAGAAGTTAGGCAATGTAAGGCATATGTAAAGCATTTAATCTCTTGATTAAAAGCTATGTCCTTGTCCTTTGTATTTGTTGGCCATGGTTTGACTTCAATGAGGGCATCATTTACATGCACCCATTTTCCAGAAGCACCCACAGCAAGAAGAGACACATATTGTCTTGAAGTAACACCCTGTCCTCGGTGTATAATAATGGAAGATAACTGGTCATTCCTGTTGTCCACAGTAATTTTGCTCTTCTGCACTGCAGTAAACTTGGCATTGTGTCACTTTGTAACGGTCCTCTCTGATTTGCACTGCAATCATTCTTCCTGTTGTCTGAATAAATTCACTTACTGTGTCTGAAACCATGCAAGATACTTCAAGAGAAATTTCAGACAATTTGGTGAGAAGCTGCAACATCTTGCTGCTCACCTCTATTGAAGGGTTCTCCTAAGAAGTAACAAATATCCCCAGTAGTTAGAGATGCAGAGGATGGCAAGTGATCATAGTGGTAAACAAAGCTCCTGATAGCCTCTTGTTGATTGTGTTTTAATTAATCCTTCAGGGGCTCCAAGTGAAGAAGGAACTGCAATGTTGCATTTGCATAGCATTAGGTGAGATTGGGGTTGCTCAAGCCTCTGAATGGATGTGTAAGTGCAAGTGTTCTCTTAGAAGATTGAGGCTTATGCTGATCCTGAACATTAGTGATGGCTCTGTAAATTAAATGCACTCGATCTTTTACCTTGTGTCCCTTGTGCGTGTTGGTCTCCTTCAAGCTATCAACTTAGGGCAATACATCTCTCTGAGCCTATTATACTCTGCACCTGCAGTTTGAGGTGCCTTAATGCAGGTGGGGTCAAAAAGTTGATAAGGTGGAGTGGCAAAGTGCCCACCCCTGTATGTATTTTGTGTTATATGTTGTGTGTTAATGTTGGTGCATAGTCATTGGTACATGGGATATAAACGGGTCTGTGTAACACGAGTGTTTAAAATGTATATTTGTATTTAGGCACGAGGATTGCACAGCACTTCATGTGCAAGTAAAATGTAATAATATGTGAGCACGGGGAATTGCACTTTTTATTAATTCAAGTGCAGTTGTGCCGAGACTCCAATTGAATGATTGATTAGCAATCGAGTCTCGGTACAGCTGCATAAAAGCAGCATGTTTTCACTCACTTTGGGTTGTGCGTTCGTGAGTGGAGAAGGGGAGAGAGAAGGAGAGTAAAATAACAATTGCTACAGCGTGCTGGAAGTGCCAGCATGGTACTTGTTTGTTGGGTTCGTCCACATTTGTTTTGTCTGTCTGTTTGTTTGGCCAACGCACCCTTTGTTTTGTGTGTTTTGTTTAAATCTTTCTGTTTATTATTATTATTTAATAAAACCCTGGACGCCGTAGCGTCACAGGTTCACCGCCATTCCTCATTGTTTGGAGTCTGTATTTCTGGTCTGACGTCACCTCTGCAAAGCCATCCTGTTCACAGACTCTCTGAGCCATCCCTACACATGTGTGAAATAGCTGCTCCAATTCCTACAGGAGATGCATCGCATGTCAGCAATACTGGCAGTGTCAGGTCATAATGCACTAACACTTTCACAACCCTCAGACCATTTCCATTACATTTTTCTGCAGTAGCTCAGTCATGGGGCTAATCAGTGTGGACAAATTCGGAATAAACTGCAT
>NC_054541.1:1247876-1269598 GCF_017654505.1 Polyodon spathula | reverse complement strand
TCTTCACTATAATGTAATATTTTGTTACAACTACAGTAAGTCGCTCTGGATAAGGGCGTCTACTACAAAATAAATAAATACAAATAATATTGCAACGCACGTTTTCCCAGTGTTTACAGCAGACAACAAAAAAAAACAATTAGAGACAGAGTCGAAAATAAACACATAAAACAAACTTGTACAAAAGCATTGCACAGGGTCTTTGTGTTTCCCATGTGCATCATGCACTAAAATGTTAGTTTAGCTACCATAAACCTGGTTCCCTGAAAGAGAAGATGGCCACCAAACATTGTTATGGGATACACTCCTGCCTATTGGTAGGTGTCACTGAGCTCTTTATATCAAAGTTGCCAATATGCTCCCTCCCCCAGTGACCCCCTCGGTCCTGCCTCCCGAGGGTACTTAACCGTCACGCAGGGGAGACTCTCTCTTTTCGCGATGAAGCCGTGATGTCGACCGAAGCGAACTCACAGTTGGTGGCCATCTTCTCTTTCAGGGAACCAGGTTTACGGTCAGTAAACGAGTGTTCCCTTTCAATTCGAAGATGGCCACCAACATCATTATGGGAAACGTGTACCAGAGCTGTCGCGAGGGAGAAAAGAACGGCAGCACATGAGGGACGCTAAGTCCTGCCTGACCAAGGTCAGCGGCGTGAGCGCGCAACCTGGAGGACCCTACTGCCCACAGAGGGCAATTAGGGATCTACCACATTCAGGCGGTAGAACCTGGCAAAGGTATGTGGGGTAGCCCAGCTAGCTGCATTGCAAATTTCAGCCAGGGAGGCACCTCGGAAGAGGGCCCATGACGTAGCCACACCTCTCCTGGAATGTGCGGCTATCCACCCAGGTGGGGGTAAGCCAGCATCATACGCAATCGAGACTGTCCGCAATCCTATGTGACAGCCGCTGCTTGGAGACGGGCTGTCCCAGGGTACGTGTTCCATGGCAGACGAAGAGCTGGTCAGATTGATGCAACGCTATCGTCCTATCCACATAACATCTCAATGCCTGAACTGGGCAGAGAAGGTTCAACTTTCTATCCTCTTCCATTGCAAATGGAGGGGGATGGAAGGACTCCAGTTCCACGGACTGATTCAGGTGGAAGGCTGTAACCACCTTGAGGAGAAAAGTAGGGTTTGCATGCAGTGACACTCTGCTACCATCATCCCAAATACGCATGCAGGAGCTATGCACAGACAGCGCCTGCAGCTCACTAACCCACTTTGCAGAGGTGATATCCATGGGGAAGGCTGTCATCATGGACAGATGCTTCAACTTGATAGAGTGTATAGGCTCAAACGAGGCCTGCGTGAGAGCCTCCAGTACAATCTCAAGGCTCCATTCGGGGAGAGTCGCCCTCCTAGGAGGGTGTAACCGCCGAGTGCCTCAGAGAAACCGGGTAGCCAAAAAATGCGCACACAGGGACACAGAGTCAACAGGGGTATGGCAAGCAGAAATAGCCTATAGGTAAACCTTCAGTGTGGAAGGTGATCTCAAGCAGATCCTGCTAAAAATGCAAGATGGCGGGCATGGGACAGGAGATTGGATCATGACCGTAGAACAGCACCAATCTTGAAAAGTTTCCACTTGTAGGCATACAATGACCTAGTGGAATGCACACTAGCATACTGCAGTGTACCCACAACCATGTATGACAGCCCTAAGGCTGACCAGCAGTCCCTTTCAGGGGCCAAACCCATAGATGGAGCCTTCCCGGCTCCAGGTGTCAAAGTGTGCCTCTCGCCTGACTTAGAAGATCCCGGCGAAGCAGCACAGGAATGAGAACCAAATTCTCCTGAGCCAACTGGGAGCCACAAGAAGAACTGAAGAGAACCAGTGCTTCATCACAAAAAGCTGTGTGGGCCACCATTCTTTCCTGTGACTGGGCACATCAACCAGTCGTACAGGCAATCCATCACCTTGACCACTTGCCGCTGGTGGCATCCATGCACTTGAAACATGCAGGGGTAAGGAGCCAACAGCCTGGTGAGCCACCATACAGCTAAGCCGTGTATTGAAGCACTTCGGCCCCAAGGGTGCAGACACACCGAGGACACTGAGTCAGGTAGAATACACTACTGGTGCACCGAGCATTGGGGACACAGAGTGTTATTAACATGCTGTGGCGCCAAGCACCGAGGCATGGACGTGAAGTCAACACAACATAGCGCATAGCAGACACCGGGGTGGATACATAGCTCGAGTGACTGCAGAATGCAATCAGGAGAGCAGTACAGGGGAGCGCACGATGCTGCACCATGGTGCAGGGTGGCGATAACCTGGTCCTGGGCCGCATGCCATCACACTACTTGGCAGCGCATAGTGGATGCCAGAGTGGAGCACAGGCTCAAGGAGCTGAGGTGTGTTATGCAGGAATAAAGTGACACATTCCCCATGCCATGCGGGTGACCAAGCATGTCAATAAGTGGGCTAAAATAAGCCTGCGGATTCAACTCACCAAAGGGAACACAGCAGATCTGGGTTCCTGTGGAGGAATCCCACTTATTATTACTTATTTCTAACTGCACAGCAGTAAGAAACTAATCCACATACATACAGCCGATGTATGCAGCACAACAACGGGGCGCAGCAAAGCTGGGTCCCGGTAGAAACCACACGACATTTCTCTTTAAACTGCAAAGCAGTAAAGAAAACACACATATACACATCCAATTAAAAACGGCACGCCGCGTAGGCGCCTGAGCCAGTCCAGCAGCAGTAATAGTTATTAAATACAAAAAACAGTTAAAATATTACAGGCCAGATGGGGAGAGCACATTGTCTGTAGATTGAGTGACCTACACCAGGGGTGAAAGTCCGTGCAGTCTGCGTACGTCTCAGCTCAACAACGGGGAAGCCTCAGTGAGGAGTATAAGGCTGGTCCGGCTGTATGCAACCGCGCTGCGACTAGTCCTCTGCACGAGCACGGTGACGCGTTGCTAAAATCAAAACAAGGCCCGACTGCGGCCCGCAGGCGGCTGGTGGGCTAACTCAACAACAGGGACAAGGCAAGCCAGGTCCTGTGGGGTAATAGTGCTCTCCGAAGCAAGAAGGGGTGAAAAACATACACAATTCTTAACAATAATACTTACCGTGCTAAGACGGACAGACAGAAAGAAGCAGCCTGACGTGCAGAGCGCATAGGTGCTGAAAGAAACAGAATAAAAAGGCTACAATTTAAACTACTGATTCTGGGAAAGTGGCGACGGCCATCTTTCAGCACAAAGTGCAGGGGAACTAGCAGTAGCTTACGCGGCACTTTTTATAAGAAGACAGGGCTCAATGCAACACAGAGGTCTTACCTTACCAATGTGAGAAGCGAAAGAGAGTGTCCCTTCCCCTGTGTGGTGGTTAAATACCCTCAGGAGACGGGACTGAGGTGGTCACTGGTGGAAGGGAGCCAATCAGCAGCTTTGATGTAGGAGCTCAGTGACACCTACCAATAGGCAAGAGCGTATCCCATAACAATGTTTGCTGGCCATCTTTGAAATGAAAGGGAACAACTCTTTAACAAAGGGGCTGCTATAATCAATTAATTAACAATGGAATTGCAAGCAGAATTATTGCCTCATTCAGCACACTAAATTAAGATCTAATGTAGCTAGATACTAATCACAATCTGATCGGTCATGTTTACATGCAGGCTTATGTTTTATCATTATTTATAATATCCAGTATACAGAACAATGGTTTCACACATTGTGTGTATTTTAAAACGGCAAATCACAATTTTTATAGAGATGTTTTCTGTTAAATTCACTAATGTTCATTGCAGAGCTGTTAACATTGCTTTCCAGTATAGACTATTAGATGTGTTTGAATGTATTGTTTTTTAATTTTTAGAACGTGGTCTCCCCCTCCGTCCCTGTGTTATTTTGTATTGATGTATTATGATTGATTTATTGTATTTGTTATTATTTATGATGGTGAAAGCCATGGTTATTGTTTTTGTATTTATTTAGTGCATTTAAAAATAATGGCATAGCCTCGTTTTGTTTTGTTTTTATTTAGATGTGTTCTGGCAGAAACAAGATTGGCAGCCCGTCTTCTGCCAGTTGCAAAAGTCAAAACCCATGCATACTGTGGCCGAGGGGTAATGAGAGAATTGATTGTTAACCCGTCGGCCATAGTAAAAACAAGCCTGCAGCTCTCTGCGCTTGGGGTGAGTGGTCGAGAAGTGAAGAACAGGAGAGGGAGAGGAGAGAGAAAACTAAAAACAAAACTGAAATTTAAAGGATCCGTGAAGGCTACTGCCCCGCCGGACCTTAAGTGTTATTATTATGTTCGTGATTTGTTTTTGTTTGAATATTTATTTTCTGTGCTCTGTAAGCAAATTTTGTTTTGTTGAAATAACACTGTGCACCATGTGTCTCTTTTTCAACTGCAGTACTTGCCTGTCTATGTTTTCAGTACCTGCTTCTGGCCTGATGTCACCACTCGGCCATAGCATGTCACACGTGGTGTCATCATGCCATCAACCACAGCCTCCGACTCGGAGGCCAGAGAGGAGGTGTTGCAGTATTTTTTTATTTAATTTTTTTCTCATCATTTTTATTATAACTTTTTGTAGTGAGGAGGATGGAGGAAGCTTTGTGGTGCCTGCACTTCACAGAGGTGAGGCACTACAGAAGAGAAAGCGCTCCCCAGAGGCCACCTCTCCAGAGAAGGATGGAGATGTATGAGAGCTGGCTGAGGGACCCCAGCACCCCCTTGTGGTTAAGAACAGAGGGGATACATCTGCTGGGAGACAGCACCTTGGATATCCTCTTGGACTTCATCAGGCTGAAGCCAGAATTCCAACAGCAGACAATCACAAGAGGATACCCAGGGCTATTGGAAGCCTTGGCGAGGATGTCCCAGATCATGGACTGGGTCTATGAGGAGCAGGGGAGAAGGGACGTGGACTTGGAATGGGAGGAGCCCGATCATCCTGTGCCTGTGTGGGAGGAGTCCGAACGTCCAGCGCCAGAGTGGGAGGAGCACGAATGTCCACAGCCCAAGAGGGGGGAATCGGGGTGTCCACAACCCAATATGGTGAAGGCCGAACGTCCACAGCCCAGGTACCCACCAGCAGAGGGAGAATACCTGCTGATTCTGCCTCCACCGCTGTGGGAGGACTGCCTGCCACTCCCACCTCCACCACCTCCACCAGCAGAGGGAGAATACCTGCTGGTTCCACCTCCACCTCCATGGGAGGATTATGTGCCACTCCCACCTCCACCAGCAGAGGGAGCATGCTTGCTGTTTCCCCCACTGCTGCCTTCGCAGCCAGAAGGGGAGGAGCACCTGCCGCAGGAACCATCAGCTTGTAGAATATTTGAACAGAAATCTTCCTCCCTCTGATAAGATAAGAGATATAACTGATGGTTCAATGTATTGTAATCCACAAACAAAAGCATTCTTAGGTAGAACAGAAAATATCACTTTCACAGTGAATACTGATGGGGTGCCTGTGTTTTCATCTTCCAAATCTTGCATTTGGCCAATAATAACACCAAACAAAAAGATCTAAACAAAGCACACAAAACAGGACACAGCACTTGCGGCCAAAATAAAAATGTAAGCAAAACGAACAACACTACAAACAAGTACGGTGCTGGCACTTCCAGCATGCTGTAGCAATTGTTATTTTAACTCCAAAAACTCCTGTCTCTCTCTCTCTCCCGGTCTCCACTCACAAACACACAACCCAGTGTGAGTGAAAACATGCTGATTTTATGCAGCTGTATCGAGACTCTATTGGTAATCAATCGTTCAATTAGAGTCTCGGTACAACTGCACGTGAAATAATAAAAGTGCAATTCCCCGTGCTCACAAATTATTACATTTTACCTGCACATGAAGTGCTGTGCAATCCTCGTGCCTAAATACAAAATATACATTTTAAACACTTTTGCTCGCAACCCATATTTATATCCCATGTATTTTATATGTAAACACAAACATTAAACACACTACATACAACATAAAACACTTAAACATAAAAGGGGCGAGACACTCCGCCACAACATGGTATAAAATGGATGAGTAATGATAACACAGAGCATATTACTTGCTGTGCTATTGTATTGATGGCTTTATGCATGAGGTATTAATTATGTAATTAATTGTAAGTTTTACATTATGTGTATGTGTGTCTTTTATAGTTAAGTTCTTTTTAATCATTATGTTTAAATTGTGTGAATGTATTTTTATAGTCGTTTTAAAGTGCTTACTAATTCAGTTGCTTTAATATGCTTTTATATTAAGGTTCTATACAGTATTGTGTAAGTTTTGAGTTCTTTCATTTCCCATTGGCAAAACCCACTAAGTGCAGTTTTGCATAGCCTAACACGACTGAAAGTCACAGATGGGTGACGTCAAAAGGCAGGAGATTAGCGAAGATAGTGTGAGATGGGGGAGGGGAACTGAAAGACAAGATGGATGCGCCCTGCTAGGTACAACGTGGTATGCAGCCCCCCTCCCCCCGCAGAATGAATGTGCAATGATAGAGTGGAAACCCCTATCATTGGACAGAAGTAAAACCAATGGGAGTGGAGTCAACAGCTGTTTACAAAGGTATAAATACCCAAAATGGAAAAGTGTTGTCAGTCTTTTCATCTCTTTCAAATTGACTCCATGGATATCTATGCTTTCTGATACAAACGTATGCACTGAGCTGTACTGAGGCCTTGTCCGAAGTCAGTTTAAATCTCGTGCTTATATGATTATATTAGAGGTATACCTTTCTCGTGTATAAAGTGTTTTTGAATCAAAAAACATTTGTCAGCTTAATCTTTTTCACTACACTATCATTCTGTGTTGTTGTGACTCCCTTGCTAGGGCAATGCTTCAGAACTGTAAACAGTATAATGGTACGCATGGCTGTGGCTATCGCTATCATCCAGGGGTAGTTGTCCCTAAAGGGTGTGCAACAGTGTGAACCTACCCCTTGCAAGACTCTGTTCCTCCAGAGAAAACTCACAATGCTGTGATTAGACATGCTGAAGATGCACTTACCAGTAGCTCACCCTGCTATGGTGTGAAAGGTCCCAATAGTTTCATGCTACTTCCACTGTTTGATGTTGTTAAAGGCTTCAACTCTGAATACATGCATAGTGTTTTAATAGGAGTAGTAAGACAATTTGTACATACAATGTGCGATTCTTGCAATCATGAAAAACATTTTTATATAGGGAACAAATTTGACAAATAGGCAGCTGTTATCAAGAACTCCACCAAATGACATTAAGAGGTTACCACAACCAGTTGAGTTTAGACACTTTTGGAAAGCAAATGAATGGCAAGCTTTTCTGTTATTTTATTCTACCTTTGTCTTCAGAAGCATTTTACCTTTTTACAACATTGGCTACTGCTTGTTTATGCAGTATATATATTGTCACCTTTTTGCTCGCCACACAGGCTCTCACAGGTTCTTCTCCCTTCTGAATCACGACCCAACACACAGGATTGTACTGAAACAGCGCTCACGCACACTTTTAGTAAACACAAAATGAAATAAACAAAACAAACACCTAGCTCCTATTTGGAGCACTCACTAAACATAAACAGGAACCTAACTATCATGCAGGATGGCTAAACCGTTTACCTGCCACAAACATTCAAAAACACACCCTCACACAATACTTCAATACGACTGCTCACTCACACAGTCAGGCTCTTCTCTCAGCAGCAGCCTGGAACAGACTGGCTGCCTCTCTTAAATACCCTGCACCTGGCTCTAATTTACAATTACCACCAGGTGCAGGGGATTACTAAACAATAAAACAATTACACAATTAAACCCCATAACACCCAAATGTGCATTCTCACAAGGTTTTTAGCAGGGAAGGATTTTAACCCCCTCCCTGCTATCTCACTATATATATATATATATATATATATATATATATATATATATATATTTATATATATATATATATATATATATCACACACACACACACACACACACTTACTTTTAGTCTGTGACATTTCCAATTAGGAAATATACAAAGCTGAACTTTCTTGCATGATATTTGTTGTGGATGCAGCTAATCTTTATGGACCAGAATACATCTCATATAAGGTTCATCTTTTAAGTGTTAAGCAATGGGGTCCTTTGTGGTGTAATTCTGCATTTATTGTTCAGGATGTTCCATGGCACACAATGTGCACCACTGCAGATATTTAAGCATTTCTTTGCAAACAAGAAGCTAAATGTTTTTGCAAAGATTTGTATGCCAGATGCCCCAGAAAGAGGAAATGATTTGTACTGTTGGTTGAGTGGTAATGATTGACTGTTGAAGAATGTAAATTGTGTAGAGGAAAATTGTGTTGCACTTGGATGCCCTTCATCTTGTATTTTAGGTGTGAGTGAAGTCATAACACTTGAAACTTTGCTGAACAGTGAAATAAAAGAAAGGATTGTGAAAAGTATAACAGGTATGTTGTGAATGGGAAGTTATTTACATCACAATTTAAACGCAATGACACTTGTGCCAGTTTGGTTGATGGATCATTTGTAAGCTTAGACAAACTGATTGTGTTAAAGCCATATTGCACTTGTGATGTACAATGTATATGCACATATATGTCATTTTTGTTAGTACAGAAACTGAAAGTAAGCAAATCCAAAATGCAACTTTACCATACATACGCCTAAGACAATTTGCTTTCATTTACTGTACAGGTTATTAAATGTTATGAAGTTTTTGCAATAAGAGTCAATATGGTTATGAGTAAATGCTTTCTCTTAGACACAATGACAATATGAATGTAATACAACTGCCAAAATCTGAACTTGAATAATGATACATTTAGTTTTGGGTTGCGTACAACATGTTGAACTTGTATACATTTTAACATTTTATTATGATTTGTGTTGTAATCGTGTTAAATGATAAACAGTGTATATCAAGGACTTGCACCAGACACTGTATTGTTTGGTACTATTTCTGTTTTTTCAGTTTCAGCATTTCAATTCATTTTTGTTTTTAAATTGCCAAGATTATTAAGATTTATCAAACTGAGTTGCTGTAAAAAAACAAAACAAAACCAACTTTTTTTTAAGTCAGATCCCCACAAAAAGAAAACATGTATGTATATATGAACACAAGACTTGGCCCAGAGAATTTTGGGTAACTTCTGCTGCTGAAATACTCCACAGTTCTGTAGACAGACACCTATTACAGGAGAGCAGCTAATAAAATGATTGCACAACAAATAAGCACGACTGCATTTTTCCAGTTAATGAAAACTAAAATAGCAAAGCCAATAAATAAATAAAAAATAGATAAGGTATGCCCAAAAGGTGTGACTTACTTCTCATTTTGCATTACTTACAGTACCCTGAATGATTAATTGGCGGCACGGTGGGTAGTGGTTAGCGTTCCAGGGTCCTAGGTTCTAATCTGGCCTAGGGGATCTATCTGTGTGGAGTTTTCATTTTCTACCCAATGTGTTTGCACTGTGGGTTTCCTCCCAGCGTCCAAAGACATGCTGGTCAGGTTAATTGATCATTATAAATTGCCCTCGGTATGTGTGTGTGTGTGTGTGTGTGTGTGTGTGTGTGTGTGTGTGTGTGTGTGTGTGTGTGTGTTTGTGTTGTGCCCTGGTTGTAATCTTGCTTTGCACCCTGTGTCTGCAGGGTTAGGCTCTGGCTCACCGCAACCCTGTAAAGGATTAAGTGGTTATTGATGATGGATGGATGGATGAATGATGAAATATGAATTAAATACTTCACACAGACTGTGGATTATGGTAAATAATCATTTTCAATTGTATGTATTTCTTTTACCATGATTTACCATATTTTACCTTACTTTCATATGCTATACTATCATTTCAACTTGTCGTTTACCATGGTTTACTCTGAATTTACAATGATTTACTGTGGTATATTGTGTTTTTACCACAGTTTACCAGGGTATTACCTGGTAAACTTGAATAAGGGTAGTCTTGATAATGTAAAAAAAATAAATAAATAAAAAAAAACTTAGGACCATGTAGATGTTGAATAGAATATCTTTATTGTGTGACTTATACAACATTGGCATGAATATACAACAATGGTAAAGACGTGTGAAACTCACTAGAAACAGTAGCAACTTAATAAGTTTCCTGTAGCTGTTGTCTTTTTTTCTGCTTCTTGCCCATTGGGGACTCTAAGGATCGGTTTTTATAGGCTTCTATGAGGTGGCCTGTTTTTTGAGAGTGCTTAATTGATTTGAGGTCAAAGGGATGTAGCCCTTTAAGGCCATTTCACGATAGATTTAATAAAACTGTCGGAGGCTTCTCATAAAAGAGTCTAGATAAAGAAAGGTTTTAACGATATAGCAGGTGGCTTATTAGGGTTTAGTCCTGGTATTTCTCATGATATAAGCAACTGGCCAATCAGGAGTAAATAAACCAGTTCTCAGACGATATGCTTCGGGGGTTTGGGCTTTTAAATCTATTAAAAGATAACCGTAGGGCTTTTTTGTGGCATCTTCGAATGCTTCTAAGAAAAACTTGGAGTTATCGGGGTGCATCTGTCGAGCCGACGTGTTGATCTGAAGTTTATCTCTGCTGTTTTTAAACAGAATTATGTAATTGCCATTTAAGTTTATGGTCCGTCTAATTTTTCCTTGAAAAAAACATTTTTAATCAAATTCAGCATAAATTCCTATGATGGACATTCCTATATGACTGTGGAAGGGTGGTGGGTAATTCACTGACACAGGAGACAGACAGGTGAATTTGGCAACACCGCACAGGTGCCCAGTCTTATTTCAGGGTGCTGTTTTTTCTTTAGTCCCGCAGATGGCGCTGTGGGTCCGTGGTCTGATTTACCAACGATGGTAAACAGAACCACGGGCATACCAAGCGATGGTACACAATACCGGCTCCCTTGCAGGTGCTTCGAAACAATAATTCAAAACAGAAGGCACAAAGAAACAGGGAAAATAAAACAGTAACAAAAACTACAAAGAAAAGGTGCTGCACTTTGCAGCGATATCCCAGTCGCCGCTGCCCGTGCGACCCGGATCACCGTCCTACACTGCCGGCTCACTAGCCTGCTCTGATATACTAATCAGGGGTCTGTCCAAGGGTTCCCCGCCCTCAGTGTCTTGCTCTGAACCTCCGTTTCTTTCTCTCCCACTGGTTCTCGGTCGTTGACCAGCGCTTCTGCACTCTCGACGCGCTTAACAGGGCAGATCTGAGGAAACATCAGAGTGTTAATTTATAGGGCTAACAATCTCCAAGATGCGCCTCTCAGCCATTCAGAGAGGGGGAAAGTCCACACTCCCACTTTCCCACCTCCCCGTGTCACTGCCATGACTCACAGGCGGTTGTTGGATGACTGCCGCCCTCTTCCTGCAGCACTGTGAACACGCCAGCAGAGTCAACACAGATCTCTCCCTGTTACATATCCTTCCCCTCAGAATGACACCACCGGTTCATTCGAAAATCTTACAACCCCATGCCTTCCCGAGAGAAAAAGTCTTTCCTGCTCGGTGGACTACCCTGAAGGCATAGGGCTGCAAGGCCAAGTACCACCGTATGATTCTGGCGTTGCTATCTTTCATCCGGTGAAGCCATGCTAAGGGGTCATGATCTGTAACCAGGGTGAAGTGTCGCCCCAGGAGGTAGTACCGGAGTGACTCGACTGCCCATTTTACCGCGAGACACTCCTTCTCGATGGTGCTATAATTTTTCTCGCGGGGAAGGAGCTTCCTGCTGATATACAGGACTGGGTGCTAGCTTTCCCCGAACCTCCTGTGACAACACTGCCCCGAGACCTGTCTCTGATGCATCCGTCTGCAGGGTGAACCTCTTACCAAAATCCAGGCTGCATAGTACTGGCTTACTACACAGCCTCCGCTTCAAGAAAGGCCCTCTGGCACGACTCCGTCCACTGAACCATATTTGGGGCAGCCTTCCAGGTGATGTCTATCAAGGGAGCAGCGAGCGTAGCGAAGCTCGGGATGAACTTTCTATAATAACCCGTTAGTCCCAAGAAAGAGTGCACCTGGGTTTTGGGTTGTAAGAACCGACCAGTCAGCCAAGGCTTTCACCTTAGCAACTAGCGGTCTGATCTGGCCGCCCCCTACTCGATACCCCAAATACTCCGACTCACTCTTCCCAATGGCACACTTCTTTGGGTTAGCAGTGAGCCCCGCCTCCCACAAGGATTACAGCACCGCCGCTACCTTACACAGATGACTCGGCCAATCCTCACTGTGGATAACCACATCATCTATGTAAGCAGAGGCGTACTGCTGATGGGGCTGCAAGATGCGATCCATCATCCGCTGGAAAGTGACGGGGGCTCCATGCAACCCAAAGGGCATGGTGCTGAATTAGTACAACCCGAAGGGAGTCGAAAACGTCATCTTCTCTCTAGATTCCGGGGTCAGGGGTATCTGCCAGTACCCCTTCGTTAAATCCAGTGTCGTCATAAAATGAGCCGTGCCTAGACACTCCAGCAACTCATCTACTCGGGGCATTGGATAAGCGTCAAATTTCGATTTCTCATTGATTCGTCTGAAATCAATGCAAAATCGAGTTGACCCGTCTGGCTTATCGACTAAAACAATCGGACTGTTCCAGTCACTTTGGGACTCTTCTATTACTCCCAGTCTCAGCATTTCATCAATTTACACTTTTATTACCTGTCTTTTACGCTCAGGTATACGGTACGGCCTCTGGCGAACTAGCGCCCCCGGCTCAATATCAATGTGATGATGGGCTACTCGAGTCTGCCCCGGGACGGGAGAGAACACGTCAGGAAACTCCGCCATCAGACCGTGAGCCTGACATTTCTGCGTTGGTGTCAGATTCTCAGCAATCTGTACCAATCCTTTTCTTGCTAACACAGAAAGATCAGGTCCCAGGTCCGTGACGTCATCTGCATGCGCCACTAACAACGCCTCTGGTTGTAACCAAGGCTTTAAGAGATTGATATGTTAAATATGTTTCTCTCTCCGTCGCTCCGGCTGGCAGATCTCATAGTCCACCTTCCCAACGTGGCGTGTAACCTCAAGGGTCCTTGCCACTTAGCCAAGAGTTTCGACTCAGAACTGGGTAATAACAGAAGTGCCTTATCCCCCGGCTGAAATGTGCGCAACCGGGCTCCTCGGTTATATTGTGTCTCCTGTCTGTGCTGCGCCTGCTGCAAATTGTCATGCGCCCATTTTCCCACGTTTGCGCAGGTCCAACACATACCGGATAGTATTGGTCGAATTGTCCTGCTGTTCCTCCCACATCTCTCTGACCAGATCGAGCACGCTCTGGGGTCTCTGCCCATACAACAGCTCGAATGGTGCAAACCCTGTAGAAGCCTGGGGAACCTCTCTGATCGCAAAGAGAAGGGGAGGAATCAGCTGGTCCCAGTAACGCACATCACTACGAATAAATCTGCGCAACATGTTCTTAAGGGTATTATTAAAGCGTTCCACCAAACCGTCGGTCTGAGGATGGTACTAATGGTCTTAATTCCCAAAAGCTTACATGTTCCACGGATTAGCCAGGACATAAAATTGGGGCCTTGATCGGTTAATATCTCCTTGGGAATCCCCACCAGGGAGAAAACCTTAACCAGCTCGTTGGCAACAAACTTAGCGGACATAGATCGGAGGGGAATAGCCTCTGGATAACGCGTAGCAGGTGGGTGTATCCTGCTGCTCTCCTCTCTAATGGCCCAACTATGTCCATCCCAATACGCTCAAACGGAGCTTCCACTAGGGACAAAGGCACCAGTGGGGCTCGTAGAACGGCTCTAGGGCTGGCCTTTTGACATTCCCCACAACGCTCACAAAACCGCTTGACATCGCCATCCAGCCCCAACCAGAAGAACCGTGACACAAGCCTTGCTTTAGTTTTATCCCTTCCTAAATGACCAGACAGAGGAATAGCATGAGCCAGCTGCAACAAATCCTCCTTAAAGGGCTGAGGAAAGAACAACTGATGACGCACTTCACTGGTCTGGGGTAATTTATCAACATGGTACAGTAGGTCTCGATCAATTTCAAAGTGGGAGTACATGGCGGTGCGTCTGGGCTCGACCACCCGACCATTAACCACCGCTGCTTGGTCAAAGAGCCTGCCCAGCACGTTGTCACACCCTTGCTCGAGTCGGAGGTCAGGTCGGTCCCGAGCAGAGGCAGCCGAGCCAGACTGCTCTGGCTCCGCGACCTCCCCCCCTGGACTCTTCACCAACCGCCCCCACCTGAAACTTCTCCGACTCCCTCTATTGCCAGCCCTCATTCTTAGCGATCCGGCGCTCCCGTTTAGTTTTACGGGGTTTAAATCTATGGCAAAACTATTCTGGATCGCGAAAGGGAAAAATCTCTCCAATTACTTCCTCTTTCTTAGCCAATAAAGAAGATGGGGTTGTCAGAGCAGCCAATCAATCTTTAAACTGCTCACAGTCCCGTCCCAGAACTACTGGTACCGGCAATCGAGGACATAATCCTACCTGCACCTGTGTCACCTGCTGGCCAATCTTGGGATAGGAGCGGACATCCCCATAAATACATTTAATATGCACCCGTCCCAATATACGTTTATGCCCCGGTGAGATTAGGCTCTCCTGTACTAGAGACTGACCTCACCCTGAATCCAGGAGAGCCTGGGTTTTTGTACCATCCACTGTCACAGGAATAACAAAACCCATGTGCTGAAGTGACTGAGGTAATTGAACGTGCCTACCTGGTCGGCTGAGGTCACACTCCATCACGGGGCAGTCCCGGGCGAGGTGGCCCACCTCCCTGCATGTCCAACACCTCAGTGGGCTGGTTTCTCTCCCCGAAGTTTTGGTAAAAGGGGAAACACTGGAGCCATAAAAGGGGCTCGCTGATAAGGCATCCGCGCGAGACCCCGGTCCGACACTGCAGCAGCCCGTGGGTATCCCCACCCTGACCCAGTTCCCGGGCCGGGAGCTCCCGCCGACACCCCCCGACCAAATCCTGGACTACCCCTTCCCCCCAGTCCCTTTGCCCTCTCCGGGACCAGTTGAGGGGTCGATCCGGTAGCCGCGCTCCTCCCAGACGGTCTCGCCGGCGTTGGCTCCGCCGCCTGGTACTGTTCCGCCAGTTCGACCGCCCGATCCAGAGTATCTGGTGCCTGTCGCTGGACCCATAGCCGAGGTCCCGGGGCCAGACACTCCAGAAACCGCTCCACCACGATTAGCTCCACCAACCTGGCTTTGGTGACCGCATCCGGGTTCAGCCAGCCCATGGCATAATCTTCTAGCCGATGGGCAATAGCTCGGGGGTGCTCCCCCGCCGCAAACTGCTCCTCCCGGAATTTCTTCCGGTAGCCCTCCGGGGTGGCTCCCACACGACTCAGGATGGCTGCCTTCAGCAGGGGGTATTCCAGCATGTGCTCCGGGGACAGCGTCCTCGTAGCTGCTTGAGCCTCCCCAGTGAGCTGGGGAAACAAATAACTAGCCCACTGGGCTTGGGGACACCCGGCTGAGGTCGCCATGGCCTCGAACACATCCAAGTAGGTGTCAGGTCGATCCTCAGCCGTCATTTTGGTGGGTCTTTGTAGGGAGTGGGCTGGAGCTGCGGGTCTAGCCGCCCCCGTCTGTCGCAGGAGGTCCATCATCGCGGCAAACTGGGTAGCATCCATTGCCAGTCTGCACCTTCTGTAAATGCACTGCTTGGGGCAGTGCCAGTGAATCCCACTTCTAACACCACGTGTGGAAGGGTGGTGGGTAATTCACTGGCACAGGAGACAGACAGGTGAATTTGGCAACACCGCACAGGTGCCCAGTCTTATTTCAGGGTGCTGTTTTTTCTTTAGTCCCGCAGATGGCTCTGTGGGTCCGTGGTCTGATTTACCAACGATGGTAAACAGAACCACGGGCATACCAAGCAATGGTACACAATACCGGAGCCCTTGCAGGTGCTTCGAAACAATAATTCAAAACAGAAGGCACAAAGAAACAGGGAAAATAAAACAGTAACAAAAACTACAAAGAAAAGGTGCTGCACTTTGCAGCGATATCCCGGTCGCCGCTGCCCGTGCGACCCGGATCACCGTCCTACTCTGCCGGCTCACTAGCCTGCTCTGATATACTAATCAGGGGTCTGCCCAAGGGTTCCCTGCCCTCAGTGTCTCGCTCTGAACCTCCGTTTCTTTCTCTCCCACTGGTTCTCGGTCGTTGACCAGCGCTTCCTCACTCTCGGCGTGTTTAACAGGGCAGATCTGAGGAAACAACAGAGCGTTAATTTATAGGGCTAACAATCTCCCAAGATGCGCCTCTCAGCCATTCAGAGAGGGGGAAAGTCCACACACCCACTTTCCCACGTCCCTGTGTCACTGCCATGACTCACAGGTAGTTGTTGGACGACTGCCGCCCTCTTCCTGCAGCCCGTGAACACGCCAGCAGATTCAACACATATCTCTCCCTGTTACATGGACATATTTTATAAAATGTTTCTGTATTTCATCGTTTTTGCTAGCTGCCTCCATCAAGTCATCTATAATGATTAAATTGATTTTGTTAGGAGGCAGTAAATTATCATCGGATAATGAAGACGGTATGCCTTCAATAAATTTGACATTTTTAAATTTAAGTGCCAATTCATGGTATAATGGCTGCCAACAGCTGTAGCACCAGATGATGTTCTCAGGGTTTTGGGAAAGGATCTGTTGAGAGTTTTCTAAAAGCTGCTTCACAAAATAACTTTTGCCAGAATTGGAGGGCCCAGATATTATAGCGGCAAAAGGTTCGGTTAGTCTAATATCGAAGCCCTCCTCGGTAGCCATAAGGAAGAGAGGTGTAATCAGTCCGCAAGACTCTGATTGTACACTATCTGAAAAGTTTTCTGGGGTGGTCTGTTTAGGGTAATACCCTTTACTTTGAGACATGTTTCTCATCTGTTTGTGATGTAGACATATGTTTTAGGCCCCACTTACACAAACTCTGTAATATATTCCCCCAGCTTCAACTCGCTAGTTAAATCTTCAGGGTAATCGCCAAGGTCGTGACGCCAGGCCTGTGGCTTACTGATAAAGATCACAGAGTCTGTATCAAGTACAGACAGCGCCCCTGCAGACGGTCCATGAGGTTATAGAGCTCTAGCTGGGCGGAAGCGGTTGTAACCGCTGCTATGAAGACATTTACATTAGCTGGAGGTGTATAGGTGTCACAAGCATAACGCCATTGAACCTGGGCCACCATATCACTTACAAAGCAAAAATGAGAAACCTGATATCGGTTTGAAAAGAGATCATAGAAAGCTGTTCAGAATCTTTAACCAAGCTTGTAGCGAGCGGGTTAGATTTTTGGCCAAATGTTTCCCAGAGGGAATTTAGAAACAATTTGGATACTTGTATTTTAGCAGGGTTGACATTAATATTTTGACGATCTAATTGAGTCCCCTCTTTCTGAAAATAATCATCGATATAATGTCCTTTACTCACCTCATTGGTACACTGAGAGGGGTAACCTGAACTGTCCTGTTTCCCCTTGAGGTGCCTATTATTGTAGTCTGCAAAGAGAATGTCAAATATCTGAGGGAAATGGCATCCTTCAGGTATTTCAGACACTTTGTAACCTTTCTCAAGAGCTTTGACCACCTCTACAATGCACCAGGTTCAAGGTCAAGGCTTTTTCCTCAGAGGTACGGTTACATACCCCTGTCTGGTTTAGTGTTTCTGTGCAAGAACAACAGAGGGTGAATATTAATTTACAACAAGATTCTTGCAGGCATATTGGGGAAAAAAGAACCCAAGGAGGCAGTACAGTTAATTTGAACAATCCACAGTAATGACTCAAGTCCTGAAAATTATGATAAATTATGGTAGGACGATCTCCAGGGTACACTTTTGTTTTGTTGCCAAAGGGATACAGGCTAGTGAAATCAAAGTATTTTCCTTTCATTTTCCTTTGCCTTTTAGACTTGGGGCCTTGATGACTGGTGTGTTGTCCCCCGAAGAATTGCTGGACACACAATAAGAGCAGTTCTCGAGGGTTGTTCTAAAGAAAATAAAATTAGAAAAAAATGAAGAAACAGACCAAAATACATTAACAGGTGCTTAAATATGTATTTAACATTCATTTTAAAAATGGTTCATTTTTAAATATGTGCTTTTGAGCGGCTTTTTGTCAGACTTGGGTTATTTATTGTAGGGTCTTGGGGGGTCCTTGTTTTTAAACCTTGTCCCCCTGAAGTGCTAGCTATGGCTTTCCTTGCAGGTTTTTCAGGGCTTTCTAAAATAATAATAAGATAAAAGGGTGTAAATGAATGCTTTATTCCTCTAATATATTAATATTAATTATAAAGGCCGATCTTATTTTAATAGGCTACAAAAACAATGCTTATCATACTTTTAGGAACTATTGGGACAACCAGAAGGTCATTGAAAGATAATAATAATAATAATAATAATAATAATAATAATAATAATAATAATAATAATAATAATACATAACTTAATTCCCAAATATATAATAATTATAAATCCATATGTACCATTAATAATCAAAACAGCCATAATAAAATACAAAAACTCCATGTGTAGCTATAGCCTACACTTTACATATAGCAAGGACGTTTTTAATCACTTTCAGTAATTCTAAAGTAACTGAGGGAAAAACTGTTAAAAAACATCAGGGTCAACCATTTGTATCAGCGGCGCCTGTTGAATGAGCTCTCCTGGGGCAAGTTCTGAAATTTAAAGTCGTCATGAATATGTTTTATTAGAGAAAAGATCACGATATTTAGGTCTGAGGTCAATAACAAAATATGACTCTTACCATCATGGCCCTGAGCCTCTAGAATCCATATAGGGTATAGCAGACTATTTATAATCTGTTCGCAGTATGGCTCAGTCAGCAACTCTTCAAATGAATTTAACTGTTGTTCTTCTATAAGCTCAGCAATATCTACAATATGAAATATATATATCTCTATATAACTCTGTCTCTTTTAGTAGCTTACATGTAGACCTATGCCACTGATTGTGTGTGGGTGGGTGTAAGGGAACCGCCCCTTATTTCAGCCCCAGCGCGAGTTCTGAAAAATCATTTGCCCATGAAGTTTGAAGAGAGAGGGTGCATCCAGTGTTTTGTTAGTCCCTGGCGATTGTCCAGGAGTTTTTTTGTTTTTGTTTTTATTTTGTTTTTTAATGGTAAGTGAGAGTTTTTTTTTCAGGAATTGAACTGTGGTAGATTTTTTTGTTCTTCCTGTAAATATTTATCCGTGCTAATTTAAAAACCATCTAGGTAATTTAACAGTTTTATACCAAAATACATTCAGTTGTCTTTGCTGTATGGGACAGGGTCACTAGTATTAAACACACTTTAGATTATTTTTAAACAGATCAAGTTGTTTTCTACCTTTGTTTTTTATGCTTCTCTTTTAACCTTTTAAAAATGAAAAATCAAAGTAGTCCTGTGAATATTTTTGTGTGTGACGGTAGTTAGTATTAAATGCAGTTTAAATGCTGAATATATATTTGTATGTTTTTTAAAAACAAAATTCATTATTTAACCTTTCTCATTTCCAGTTATTGGTGTTGTATATGTAAATATCATAGGGTTCTAATGATCGTCTGGTCTACATGCATGTATGCACGAAGCATGAGTTAACATAAACATTTATAAAACCCAGGTACCCCGAGCCCCTTGATTACATAAATGCCCTCTTATTAGACGTTGATTTTTGTACATATCATGAGGACATATTCAATAAGCAATACGTTTATATATATATATATATATATATATATATATTATATCAACATATAGCACGCGCAGTACAACGCGAGAGTGTGCGCGTGCGCGTGCGTGTGCGTGTGTATGACCCGCTTCACACTGAATAAATCACTATGCACCACTACATTCTTAATTCCATGACAAACTGCCATTTTATTTGTTATTAGTTACAAAACCACTGCCAAAAATGAGTGACATTCCACCTATTTCCTTTAATATATTTGGGGATGAAACCCCACATAACTGGTACATCACAACGTGAAGACAGCAGTCCATCTGAAATAAAAAAATAGAAAAATAAGTGCACCAGCAAGAGTAAACACATAACAGTAGATGAGGAACAGCTAAATGAAATAGAAGAAAACAAAGATTGAAAAAAATAACACATAAAAAAAAAACTACTGTATAGACTGGTTAATGTACATAAAGAAAACGTATGGACATTCAGTTCATGGAAATACGTCCAAAAAATCTCAACACCATTAAGGGAATATATATATATATATAATATATATATATATATATATATATATATATATATATATATATATATATATATTTATAATCATATATATTAAGGAAAAATATACTTTTTATGACATCCTCATTATATAAGAACAAGGTCAAAGGATATCCATCAAACTATAACAATAGTATTTTCCATAAGCCATCGTAATATTACTACTCATGTGAGAGTTTAATTGACATGGAATGATAAGATAATTCTCTTGCTCAACACTTCCATACACTCCTCCCTCCCCTAGTTCAGCAAGTTAACTGTATAAAAGGTTCTCTTTCCTGCACTCAGCTCACACTTTCTCTGAGATATAAACCCTCAAAGACAGAGCCTTCAGCAGTCACCATGAACAAGATCATTGTCTATGAGCACCCTGATTTCCACGGTCTCAGCATGGAATTCACCGATGACATTCCCAACCTCGTCCAAAAAAGCTTTGACAACTGCATATCGTCAGTGAAAGTGATAGGGCACCCCTGGGTTTTATACGAACACCTCTACTACAAGGGGTTACAGTGGGTCTATGAGGAAGGAGAGTACCGCAATGTCAGTAGGCATGATATTGTTTCTTCGCTGAGGCTGATCACAGAAGACCTGAGTGACCCTAAGATAACTCTGTATGAACACTCAAACTACAAAGGAAAAGAAATAGTCCTCACCTGCGAGACCAATCTGTGCTATAGTTCCTTCGATGACATGGCATCCTCCCACATTGTGCAAAAAGGTGCTTGGGTTCTATATGAGCACCCAGACAGAGGAGGCAGATGCATCACGGCCCGGTATGGCGAGCGTGTTCCTGACTATGGTGCACTGTCGTTCCATGACTGTGTGTCCTACCTGCGTCCTCTGAAGCCTGGCAAGGGGACAGTAACTGCAGAGGTCCTCTTGGAGAAGAAGGAAGAGAAGGTAACGTCCGTCATCATCGATTCTATCTGTGGTCTGAACTCAACTGACCATGAGCAAACCTTCTCCACATCACTCAGCAAGGAGTATGAAAGTACTATCACTGAGAACTTCAGTTTTAGTAATTCAACAACAATTAGTGCAGGGACAACTTTCTCTCTAGATGTGTTCGAAGTGAAGAACACATTCACTTTGTCTGTTAGCAACACCTTTAAAGTTGAAAAGGGGAAATCTGAATCACACACTGAGACAAGGAAGGTTAATATCACCCTGCCATTGATAATTGGTCCGCACACCAAGCTCTCTGTGTCTGTGATCAGGAAAGAAGTTGATGTAGAGGTGCCAGTCAAGCTGACTATAACTCGGGGCAAGCACAGTGTGATTGAATATGGCGAGTATAGGTGCCACTCAGGGCTGTCCTTGGAAACGGAGTACAAAGAAGAAAAAATATAGTTTTTTTCACAGAAAAAGGAATGATTATATGATTAATATTCCCTTGTAACTTTATACAGGATGTCTGCAGCGCTGTCTGTGATAATTACTTGAACTCAGATATAACATGCTACTGCAGCATTGTATAATGGTGGATTGATTTATTTAAATTACATTTC